>NC_043758.1:40634721-40674721 GCF_902148845.1 Salarias fasciatus | reverse complement strand
TGACAATTTAGCGCTGTTAGCGGTACTTACAATGAATATGTCAGGGCACATTGTACACATTATTGAATATTTGTAACATATTTAAGGTGGAAAATAAGTATTTTTAAAGTTTAAAAACTCCTTAATGCACCTTTAAAGAAATGAATGACAATAAAGAAAGAGAGAAACAAAAGCAGTGCCTGCAGTGCAGCTTCCTTCATACCTGCTCAGGTGATGTGAATGTAGATTCTCTTTCATTTGATTTTCTTTTGTTGCACATAGGTCTGGATTTGAAAAGCCACAGAAATGTTTGTTTTTAAAGAGTGTGTGAGATGTGCACCTGTTTGTATGTGAGAAATGGAATATTAAACCTTAGACTCAGTACTCAGCAGCTCCACAGACCACCAGAGGCAGGGTTTCCGCAGGTATTGTCCCCTCTGCCCTTTAAATGCCCGTTTCAACACTTCAGTAGCCAGAGTTATCGTGGCAGTCTTCTCCGTTTCACAATGTGGCTTCATACAGCCAGAGGTTGAACGGTGCAGAACTGAAGTTGGTTTTGAAATGGCTTTACTCTGGTGAGGAGACGCCGTCATGGCTGAGTGAACGGCTGAGCAGCACGGAGTCTTCATGGGTCCTGGAGTGAGAGCGCATTACCCTGGAAGCTTCTGAACAATGTGTCCTGATTACTGCAGCTCCAGGACTGAGGTCATTTATACCAGGACATTACAGTTCATGAAATCCTGGTTCTCATCTGAGCGCTGGAGAGCTGCTTCTGTAATCCCTCTGTCATTGGACAGAAGTCGTCGGGTGAGGAGGATGGAGTTCCAGCCTTATACAGTACACATGCAGAGTTTGTGTCAGTAAGCAGTGGCTAAGAATAACCTGAAACCAGCAGTATTTACTCAGCAGGCTGCTGCTGCAGAACAAATATATCATTGATGAGCTAGACGGAGCGCACACACCCTGATAACACTAACAGGAATAACTGTAGGTAGAGGCTGCTGTGGGGGTTTGAGTCAGAGTCGGGGTTTCACTGCACAGGAGGTTTAATTTAGGAAACACACACAAGTCAGCTGACAGCACTCAGCATAGAGCTCCAGCCTTCTCTGACACGTGACTCATTTTACCCAAGTTATATAAACAAGATACGGTCAGGTGCTGTTTTTGGATCACAGTTCATGACGAGTCTAAAAACGATATTCAGTGTTTTCCTGCTGTGGGAGAGAGCAGAGAGGCTGATAGGGTCCTGATGGGGCTCAGCTGTGTTGTGTTGCGTTGCCTTTCTCTGGTGTCGTTTCCCCAAACTCACCGCTGAAGTCAGATTAGATCACATCACCCAGTTCTGGTTTTGGTCTGGATCGAACCCTCAGTCTGTGTAGTTCAAAACTTTGTAGTGGGATTGGGATAACTCGGATTCAACACATCTGGGTTGTTCTGATCCCCATCAGTTCGGTGGATTCAGACTAGTTTTCAGGAATAAAATGTGATTTAAACTAAATTCAGATTTGTCAAATAAACATTCGTCATGATGTAGATATGCATTTAATTATTGAGAATTTTTTGCCGATTTTAAAGCTGTCAGTGTAAATTATAGACTTCATGTTCAGGTCGTCCAGGCCTCTTGATGGTCCACTCTGGATCAGTGATGTTGTGGTGCAGTCCTTTCAGCTTGTTTGAGTAACTGGGATAAACCTATTGAAGTATATATGTGATCTTGGATTGCTAAAAGTGATTTGAACATGTGGCTAATTCTGATCCAGACTACACCTTTTGAAGAGCTGGTGTATGGTTAGGGTCCAGCTCAGTGCTGTGGACCCGGACCGTTCCCTGGTGAGCTGGGCCCACAAAGCCAAGCTGTCATCCCGTGTGAAGCAACGAGAATAAGCTGTGTTCTGTGGACTGAAACATGTTGGTCATTATGATTTTAATGCTAAATATTTGCAATAATTGACAGTTTGCACACTGTGACTGCAGGTCCAGAAGATCAACGTGTGCTACTGGAAAGAGAAGGTTCCTGGCTCGTATGACCTTAAGCGCCGGTTTCCCTGCTTCGTAGTACCTGAGTGTCAGGAGACCGACGTGCACATCTACGGCCTTCCTTCCAACGAGTACCCCGGCCTGATGAAGGTAAGACTGAATCCCATTTTCATTACAACTCAGCTGTTTTAGATTTCCACCTCTCATTGAGACGTTTGTCCCAGTGTCCACTGGGGAGTCAGTGGAGGTGGAGGGGGTGGGTGGGGCTGTGTTCCTCTTCTTCTTCACTGTCTTCAGAGTTGAGCTCCAGGTTGTCCAGTCTGCTTCAGGACACCAGGTGGTCTGTCTCCCTCCTGTAGGCGGACTCATCTCCATCAGGGATGAGTCCTCTGAGGGTGGAGTCGTCTGCAAACTGCAGCAGTTTGACAGACTGGAGACTGGAGGAACATCTGGTGGTGTTCAGGGCCAGGAGCAGGGAGAGAGAACACAGTGCTGAGGGGATCCAGTCCTGAGGGGCTCCGGTCCTGAGGGGAGCCAGTCCTGAGGGGATCCACCCCTGAGGGGATCCAGTCCTGAGGGGATCCAGTCCTGAGGGGATCCAGTCCTGAGGGGATCCAGTCCTGAGGGGATCCACCCCTGAGGGGATCCAGTCCTGAGGGGATCCAGTCCTGAGGGGATCCAGTCCTGAGGGGATCCAGTCCTGAGGGGATCCAGTCCTGAGGGGATCCAGTCCTGAGGAGCTCCGGTCCTGAGGGGCTCCAGTCCTGAGGGGATCCAGTCCTGAGGGGATCCAGTCCTGAGGGGATCCAGTCCTGAGGAGCTCCGGTCCTGAGGAGCTCTGGTCCTGAGGAGCTCTGGTCCTGAGGGGATCCACCCCTGAGGGGATCCAGTCCTGAGGGGCTCCGGTCCTGAAGGGATCCAGTGCTGAGGGGATCCAGTGTTGAGGTTCCGGGAGTCGGACTGTCTGACAGGAAGTCCATGATCCACCTGCAGGTCAGGGTCAGCTGGTGGAGCTGGTCCTCCAGGAGAGCTGAAAGCCACCAGCAGGATCACATCAAATCAAAAACAAACTTTATTTGGAAAGAACTTTTCATATTCAGAAAAAAACAACACAAAGTGCCAAACAGTAAAATCAGTGTAAAAACAAAGCCTCGCCATTAAAGGAATACTCCAAAGATTTTGGACCCACACCCTATCCCAATCATTTACAAAGTGAGATAAGCTCATAAATACCTTTATTGTGTCCGTTTGTCCAGTGGCTGGATCCCAGCTGTTAGCATCGTAGTTAGCTTAGCTCAGCTGCTGGAGGTGAAGAGGAAACAGAGCCGGACTGACGAAAGTGGACAAAATCCTCCTTCCAGTGGTCCAGGGGACGGCGTGTTAGCACGTGAAGTAAATCCGAATGGTTATAAAACATTTTAAAAGACGTGTTGTCTTTTCAATCCGTTAAAATAACGTTTTGATACACAGACCTGCACATGGCAGAGCTCCGCGGAGGGATATACCGGAGCACAGTGGCTGAGTCTATGGCTTCTACTGCTGTGCTCCGGTATACCAGAGCACAGCAGCACAGCAGCAAGCTAACTACGATGCTAACAGCTGGGATCCAGCCACTGGACGAGTGGACACAATAAAGGTATTTATGAGCTTATCTCTCTTTGTAAATGATAGGGATAGGGCGTGGGTCCAAAATCTTGGGAGTATTCCTTTACTCAAATGCATAAAGTATAGTATAAAAGTACTAAATACTATACTGCACCCACACAAAGCAATTCAAAATAGTATTTTTTACAAAAATGTCCAACATGGCTCATATAATCCAAAATATAGAGACTGCATAATCCAGTCTAGTCCACCTTCCAGTGCTTCAGATATTTCCAGCCGCTTGTTGAGCAGGCGCAGTGTTTCCAGCTCTCTGAGAGGACGGACATCTGAGCAGAATGATGACAGTCAGCTTGAAATGCAGCCAGTCCAGGAACCATCCTTGTAACTGAAATGAACACACTGCCTCTCTGAAACAACCGCAGAGCTGGAATAGGGTTCCCCTTCACCACAACAGATTTCCTTCTGGAATACTAACCTGCAGGATTTATGCATTTGTGTCACAACGTCCCATCATGTCAGCGATGACCTTCATGATTCTGTTTCTCTTCATTTCTTCTGAAAACAATCAATGTCACAATGTTTCCAATTTTTCCAATAATTTCTGTAAAAGCTGAAACGGCTGACACCTCAGATTGAAATGTTTGACTATTTCCACTCCTGCTCAAACTGCTGCTACAGGCCTCTGATGACTCCGCTTCACTTGGCATTTTGGTGCTTCAGCAGAGGATCAGTCTGTCACATGCACAGAGGAGAGGGGGGGATGGTGATGCCAGCTCATGTTACTCATCCTGCGGTTGTCTGGCCTGTTGGGAACTGATGGGAAATGCATCATGGAGCAGAGGAGCAAAACCCATCCCATAATATCCTCTGTACCACTTATCCTGTTCAGGCTCACAGGGTGCAGGAGCCAAACCCAGCTCCTTTTGGGCGAGGGCGGGGTCCACCTGGACAGGTGGAGGGCGGGGTCCACCTGGACAGGTGGAGGGCGGGGTCCACCTGGACAGGTGGAGGGCGGGGTCCACCTGGACAGGTGGAGGGCGGGGTCCACCTGGACAGGTGGAGGGCGGGGTCCACCTGGACAGGTGGAGGGCGGGGTCCACCTGGACAGGTGGAGGGCGGGGTCCACCTGGACAGGTGGAGGGCGGGGTCCACCTGGACATTTCGCCAGTCTATCACAGGACTGACACGGAGGGACAGACGACCGTGCACACTCACATGCACACTGAGGGGCAGTTCAGAGTTACCAATCAACCTGAGCTGATTTTATGATTGAATCCAGTTAACCTGAACTAACCTGATTGTTGGACCGTGGAACCTTGGGAGGAAGACACACGCGCACGCACACACACACACACACACGCAAACTCCAAGGCAATCGCACTAATCACTTCATACAAAGACCTAAATGACTGAATACAGAAGTGTTTGCTGGTACAGAAGAAATTAGAGTTCCTAAGTGTGGCGAGATAAATCAGATTAACGGAAGCCAGACAACGCTACCTCTTTATTAAATATGGAATTTCAAAAACACACATTCACTCCTCTTAAAAGAAGGGGAAGAGGGGGGAGCCCATCAGGAGCTGAGGCTTACCGGAAGGACACGGGTAGTAGAGGGAATGAAGGCCTCGGGAGGATCACCCCAGACACACGTGGACACTCTCACTCGCTGAAAATAAAGGTGAACACACTCAAACAAAAAGGGGTGTGCAGCACATCACACAGGGAGACCCACCACCCAGGGACACCGATGCCGCCACCGTCGTGCTCAGCTTCTGAAAGGGAGGGAAAAAGACAAGGGGAGTTAAAAAGGGTTTTTCCCTCACATTCATACATTCGAAAAAAGGAAATAAATAAACACGAGGGGAAGGGCAGCCACAACTCACAAGTAAAATAAATAAATGCAAACCTGTAACTGCCACACCCCAACAAAACAATAAATGAAAATAACCAAAAGAATGAAAACAATTAAACAGTAACCAATAGAACAACAAAATATACCAACACTTGTCTGACAAAATTAATCAAAGCAGAAAGAAAAGATAATAAAGCAAAAAGATCGCTTCCGTCTTCCGCCTGGCGTTCCACAAGCGTTCAGGCTCTGTTCAGGAGGTCAGCCAGTGGATCGGAGTGCAGCGAACTGCAGGAGCCGACTCCACGGAGCGGAGGCAGACCAGGCGTGATCACGTGTGCCAACGCTGGTCGTGGCAGCAACCCGGAAGGACAAAACAGCTGGCAGGTTCCACTGCAGATTGATCAGCCACTGCTAATATACAATTGAAAAAGGCAGTCATACACCTGCATGAACCAGCTTAGAATGTGAGGGTGTCTAGACGGCGTACCTGGCAGAAAAACATCTAATTGGCACACCCAGTAGGAGAGGTGGGGGGTCGGTGACCTCACGATAGCCACCTAAACACAGACAGCCAATTACAGGCAGCTGATCCTGACAGTAGGGGTGTGCCTCAGGAAGGAAAGCTGTATTCACTCACCTAACAGCAACTTGGCCCACAGATGAGGGGGAAAGGCACCCCAAACTCAGCCCAACAGGCAAACACAGCTCGCACGGCTCACACCAGGAAGTGAGGAAGCCCAGGGGCGGGGTCTACTCCAGACTCAGCAGCAGAGGCTGCACCAGTGAGAATGGCCCTGTTTTATACACAGCTCCCCCTAGCGGGATTGGTTAATTATTACAAGCCAGGAGAGGGCCTCCTCCTGCTACATAAGGCTGCTTTCACACCTACAGCATGTGGTCCGCTTGAAGCAGACTAGAGTCCCCAACTCCTGCAGGTTCGGTTCATATGCGCTGGTGTGAAAGCGGACCAGTTAGTTTTGGTCCGGGACAAAGAACCGTACCGAGACCTCCTGGAGGAGGCGGTCTGGGTGCGGTCTAGGTGCGGTCTAGGTGTGGTCTGGGTGCGGTCTGGGTGCGGTCTGGGTGTGGTCTAGGTGCGGTCTGGGTGCGGTCTCGGTGCGGTCTGGGTGCGGTCTCGGTGCGGTCTGGGTGCGGTCTCGGTGCGGTCTAGGTGCGGTCTAGGTGTGGTCTGGGTGCGGTCTGGGTGCGGTCTGGGTGTGGTCTAGGTGCGGTCTAGGTGCGGTCTGGGTGCGGTCTGGGTGCGGTCTGGGTGCGGTCTGGGTGCGGTCTGGGTGCGGTCTCGGTGCGGTCTCGGTGCGGTCTCGGTGCGGTCCCGGTGTGGTCTCGGTGCGGCCCGCTGCTGGTGTGAACGCTGACCGGCCTCGGTCCTGTCCGCTCTGTTGTGGAGAAGGCTTTTTGGTCGGCGGAGGCTTCCGTAGCAAGCCGCGCGGCGCATCACGTCACACATGCTGGCCAATCAGGGTTCACTTCCGTCACCCAAAACACACTATTGTGTGAACAGCGCCACCAAGGGGCAGGAGGGTCATAGTGGTGAGTTCATCTGCAAAAACAAGTGGTGTGAATGAACCGAACTAGTTGACAGCTGCAACGTTTATGAATAATTTATGTCCGAACCGAACCACTCTAGGACTAGTAGGTGTGAAAGCACCCTAAAAGGTCCACAGTGGAAACCAGACTGTTGGACTGCAGTTTGTTCTCTCATGTACCTTGCCCAGCTCTAGGTTCTCCACAGTAATACTGTCACATGATGTGTGCAGGTGTGCTTACATATAGGTAAGAAGACCGATCCGGACCAGCGGGACCAGCAGAGCGACCGCTCCGACATCGCCCTGCTGAAACGCTACATCTCCCGCTGCCTGCCCGGCCTGGAGCCCGAGCCGGCGGTGGTGGAGAGCTGCCTGTACACGGTAAACACTCCGACCCTCTCTAACACCCAGCTCAGGTTCACACCGCCGCATTACAGGTTCAAAGAAAACAGCCAGACATGACTTACTCCTCTCTCTGTGTCACATTTCCAGTTTGACAAACGTTTGCACTGTGATTGTTGAACACCAGCATGTTTGGGATGAAAGCTGCAGATGGCTCCATGTGGTCAGCCTTGGTCCCACCCTAAACTACTGTGTCAGTCTCACTGTTTTACAAAAGAAACACATTTTTTCAGTCAAATATTTCTGGTGCCAAAAAGTAGCTTCCTAGTAGCATCCTGTAAAGCTCACATGTACAGGTTTTTAAGCCTCTTCTGAGCTCAGTATGCTCTAAATAATAAAGCTCGGTGATCGTTCAGGCGGTCGGCACACTTGTCTGAAGAAGCTGGAAACATGGCTGCAGTGCTGTGAATGCAGTGTGAATGACTAGTTGGTGGTGGTCGGAGGGTCCGTTGGCAGAACGGCAGCCTCACTGCTGCCGGCGTACCCCAGGGTAGAGCTCACCACCGCCGGGTATGGAGTGAATGAATAGTGCAGTTGTAAAGCATCTTTGAGGGTCCAGAAAAGCACTATGCATGATGATGATGATGATGATGATTATTATTGTTATTGTTATTATTATTGTTGTTGTTGTTGTTGTTGTCAGCAGCCGTGATTTGCATTTGATTCTGATGGAATATGGACGATTCTGTCAGGATTTACCGTCCAGACGGTGTACACAAGCTGTTAAATACACTAAAGGGAAAGATGCATGAACTTTCATTACAGAATTGCGCGTGTGTGTGTGTGTGTGTGTGTGTGTGTGTGTGTGTGTGTGTGTGTGTGTGTGTGTACCTCTGTAGTTAAATGATGTCTGATGTCTAAAATGTACGAAAAGCAACAGTCTGAATCCAGCTGAATGTTCTCTCCTTTTGAGACTCGTTGAAACAATCCCAATCCGGTCAGTTTGTCTCTCCAGTCTGCATTGTTCTCTCAGTTTCTCTCTTCCTGTTTTAGTCCAGCCTATCAGGTGTGAATGTTTTGCTGGTTTGCAGATGACCCCGGACCGGCACTTCGTGTTGGACCGTCACCCCACTTACAAGAACATTGTGATCGGTGCAGGGTTCTCAGGTAAGAAGCATCCAGGTGAACCTCAGCCAGCAGTACACAGAAATCCAGCAGAGAGGTCCGGAGCGTTTGTTCTGGAAGGAGCATGGCGGGTGAGCCAGAGTCCAGTCTGAGGAAGAGACGAGGTGACGGATCGGTATGAAATCACTGTCAGTCTGTGGAAGGCTGCAGAGAGGACATGCTCATGTGTCACTTTGGTTTGTCACTGTTTGTTCAAACAACACAGAAAATTCCACATCTTCCAGTTCAGTCTTTAAAGAGTGGAGCACAGTGCCGCTGGACGTTTCAGTCCTCTGCAAATGTTGAAATGTCTCTTCATTTTGGTTTAGTAGACATACTGAACAGAGATTCTTTCCACTGCAGAGGAATGAGACGGTGGAGCTCGTGGTTGTGTGATGTTACTGCCTTTCATCAAACGGACCGGTTCTGTGTTCGGTTCCTCTGTGCTGAGAACAACCAGCAGTCTTGTGATAATTGTGATTTCTTTTGCCATTGCTGCTGTCAGAGCAGAGTTTGAGCAGATGTTAAAGAAGAGGGCTCTTTTGAGTGAACTTTTGAGGTTCTAGGTATTATTAGAACCTGTGGAGCAGAAACCGCTACACCTTGTTGGAACTGATGTCCAGGTTGGAACTGAACTTGATGCAGTTTCCCTAAACTACCTCTGTATGGAGCACTGGAACATATTACTATGAGTACTATCAGTATTCATTTCTTTTGGTTTGATTTTGTTGGGCTGATGGGTTTGCTACAGCTGGCTCATGAGCCCAGACCTAACAGGGACACGATACAAGGTTTGGTCTAATATGTTCAATCTTAAACAAGCGAGACCCACAAAGGGAGAAGCAGAGGATGAGCCTGGCAGGGAACCCCGCCCACCTCTTACTGATCAGATCCTCCTGAAACGGAGCCGGCCATCCCTGATACTGGGGACATTTTATAGCCATCATAGTACAACTGTGATGTGAAAGTTATGTCGCTAAAGCCAGCTGTGTTACTCAAACTTTGACCGCACAGCAAACACAGATTGGAAAACTGAAGCTGATGTTTGGTTATCAGGTGGGGGAACTCTGGGCTGGCCGTGGCCTGCTGACTGCTTCAACAGCTCTCTTAGACCGTCACTGTAAGGCTGCTGGAAGACATGCCACTGCTGAGGACTGACGACAGTACAAACTGTTCCAAGGTGCTGAAGTCCTGCACAAAATGTCAGGGTCACAATGAAAATGTCAGAAGAGCAGAAAGTGGCACTGAGCTCCGTGCATGCTGAGTTTAAAACCAGAGCCGACAAAGAATCTGCAGGCATGCGTCACATCATGATAGAACATTGTTTATCCATTAGATTCATGACCTCGTCGCTATCCGTCCTTCACACAGCCACTGGAAACAAATGTAGGCGAGTTCAGTCCGACAGCACGCCACCGGGAGCAGCATTTTACCACGCCACGCGCTAGGCCTCATGGGAACTGTAGTATTCCTTCAGGAAAAACACTACCGCTTTGTCCACTGGCGCCACCAAAATCCACGAAAACTGAAAGTTCCTTAGTTGCTTTAACTGTATTTTTTGTTGTTTTTTTTTTGGAAATGTTGGCCCAGAGTTAGCTCAACATCCCACATCAGGAAACTGACCAATGGGATGAAACGGTTGAACGGAATCCACACTCAACTGTCCTCTCAGCAATAAGTGAGAAGGAAGTGGGGAACACTGTTTCAAAATGCAAAAATAACCCATCTGTCATGTTATTGACATGAGCCGAACCCTGACCTTCTGACCCTGAAACTGAACCCCAAACCTCAAATAAAGTACTGTATCTTCTGACTGCCGTGGTATGCACACGATGGTTGTCAGGAAAGTCATTAGCAACACAGTAAAACCTCCCAGCCATATCTGCAATTTGTTATTTCAATGTGTTTCCTCAATTCTAATGAAAATACAAAAGTCATTCCAATTTACAAAAATGAAAGTAAACACAACCATACAAATTACAGACTGATATCTCCACCACCACGAATCTCCACAATCCTAGAAAAACTCCTGACTCAAAAAGCTGCTTGAAAAATACCAGATACTTAGTTTCAGAACTAAGACAACCATTTCCATGGCAATACTCCAATTCTCTAGAAGAAGTCACCAACGCACTTGAGCTACAAAAACAAACAAACAAACAAACAAGAAAAAACAACAACAACAACAACAACAACAACAACAAAAAAGACATGCAGTTGGGAGTTTTGATTTCAAGAAATGCTTTGGTGCAATCAATCACTCAGTCCTGCTCAATAAGCTTCAACTATATGGGGCTGGCTGGGGAGTGGCTGAGGCCTCAACCACACACCCGCGGCTGTGCGGCGGATCTGTCCGGTTTGCACGGTGTCTGCGCGGAAAAATCAGAACTGCATGCAGACAGATCAGTCCTTTCACACTCCCCGCGCGTGGCCCGGTCAAAGCCGCGCGGCGGTTTCTAAATAGAAACTAAGTCTATTTTTCTGCACGGACTTGAGCGGGCTGTGCGCGGCGTCCCGTTGAAGCCAACGGCATAAACACACATCTCGTGTCAGCTGGGCTTTCTCTGCAGCACTGAGCTCCTGTCTGCCACAGACCGTCACCCCAGAGGCTTCCAGGGTTCTGCTCCGTCTGGTTTTCCGCGGCTTGGAGCGAGTCCCATTGAAAACAATGAAGACAGGGCCTCGTTGTCATATATGCAGATATATGTTCCGTTTGAATTTACTATTCGGCGCAGTTGAGAGGAGCGCGTGTCTAGATACACATATCTAGAGATCTATATCTATGGGGATGGCTAGTAGCTCCGTCATCGAAGCTGAATACGTCACTTCCGTGTCCAAAGGTGCGATGGTGCAGTGCTGTGTCCCGTGTTGTAACAGGAACGATGTCAACAAAACCATATCCTACTACCGCTTTCCTCTGATATTACATCATGATATTATTTTTACTGATATTACAAATAACGAGGTGAACTCACGTTATATAGATCAGATTTTTATTGTTTCATTTGATGATGTCTCAGAGCCAGACAGCAGCAGCACCGCAGCCACGTCTCCTCCTCACAGCGGGGACGGTCCCACCGAGACACACACCCAGCACCGGACCCGGTCCTGAACAGGACTCTGGACCGAGCAGGACCCGGGACTCAGTCCATGAGGCCGGCGCGTGCCCCCCGCTTCCGGTGCTGCTTAAATTAAAGACAATTTATAGAAGTCTAAATAATTTTTTTGGCTAAACGTCCTATGTCTGTATTTAATCTCCCTTTAGCTAATATTGTTTTCCAGGCTGCTGGCTTCACATCACTGATTAAATAAATCATTTGCTAAACTTTAGAGTTCATTTACATTTCAGTCGCGGTTCCTCAGGTCCTGCTGGTTCCCACATCAGCTCCTCTCGTGGCGCCGGCGCATCAACAGTAACTATATCAGCCAGTACAATATGGTGTAAAACAGCACAGGACAAAATAAAGTCACATCTTTTCAGGGCTGAGCAGCAGCGCCCCCCGCTGGATCTGAAGCTGCTCTGCAGCAGCTGTGTGTCGTTGCGCACTGTTAAAACTGCCTCCTCTCCGTGGCAGGATAGACCAGCGGAGTTATCCAAAGTTAATAATCCTTTATTAATAACACAAGGGGGATATTATTAGATATTCTGTAAGGGCTTTTTTTTATTATTATTATTGTTATTTTACTTTTTAACCTGTAATGAATGTGTGCTGCTTCTGCTTTATGGCGTGTTTGAGGTTTGGTTTAAAATTATTTCCCTGGATGACACTTCCAGAATAAACTATACGTTGTCCACAAACCGCAGACAGACAGAACCCGATTCTAACATAGCTAATTAATTAGTAGTTAAGTTACACAGCTTGATGCGACGACTGACACCCTGGTGTTACTGCTAGCTCACCTCAACCTCGTAAAAGTTGTTTTTCATTGAAGCCTGTACTTTCCATTTCAGACTTCCACCTGTCACCACAGAAACATCTACAGCTCGGTTTGAGTTGTAAACGTTTAAACCTCTCTTCACTGACTTTGGAAAGTCAGCAAAATTCACTGTTACCATGAAAAAAGTGAGCGGTTCTTTGGCAACAGCCATTGTGTTTACATTGCGCGCTGGAAGCCTTGGACCCGGAAGTGACTTGTGACGTCACACTAGCCACTCCCATAAGTCTATGCCGGAGCTACGGACGCCGCATTGTGTTGTGTGTTTTTGACTCCCGATGCTGATGCACGTTTCTGGATGCTGCTCTTGGGAATAAACATCCTTTCGCTCCCGAAACGCCTCTGGGATTACTTCAAACATATTACACTAGTAGCCCGTTGCCGCGGACAACCCGCTCACGCAGACCGCGCTGTGAGAAAGGGACGCCTGAACACGCCGCTCCAGCGCCGCGCCGTCTGCACGTCCGCCTCGCGCCGCGCAGTGACCGCGTACGTGTGAATCAGGCCTAAGAAGTCACTTATCAGAGAGAGAGCATGTCTTCCTGTCGTCCTGTCTTCAACGTCTTCCTGGAGTCTCCACTTCCTCCACCGTATCATATCTGTAACTACCGTCCTGCAGGTACAGCTGACTTTCCACGGGAGGTGGATATTGGTGGAATAAGGAACATGCTAATCCCTATTCGAGGACTCCTGGGAGATTTTGTGAGCTCTGCAGACCATGACGGGGAGACCAGTGGCGGTTCCAGAGCACTGGACTCAGCCTGCAGCTGCAGCTGTTGTAACAGTGCCACCAGGCTGTGAAGCTTCGGTTTCCACTCTGACAGATGGAATTGAACATGTAGTGTAGTGACTGATGTATCAAAAATGAACATACTGTATGTAACAACGTGGCTGTTTTATCATCTTCTTGTTAAACACGATGGTCTATGAAGGGAGGCTCAGTGCTTTAAATGTCAGCCAAGTTCATTTTTACCTTCATGGTAGTAACACATTATAAACACAACATGCTAAAGTCACCGTGACCTTGGCGCTCATGTTGGAAATTTATCTTTAAATACGTCCAGAACACAAACCCTTGATAACTCCATCCTCTGGTCTGTGAAGAGTCTGATCTTCTGGAACAGTCTGATCTGGACTGAAGTGAGGTCTGGATTGTTCTGGTCCTTATCTTGAGGCGAACTGAGTGGTTTTCCCTGCCTCACACACTTTTCCACCACTTGAGCAGCCCCCAATGCTTTATGCTCACAGGCACACACCCCCACTGGAGGCAGCTCAGTCCATGCATTGTGAACAGTTTGATGTTCAGTGTCTTGCTCAGAGACACTTCAACATGCAGACAGATGGGGGCTTGAACCTGCAAACCTTCTGATTGAGAGACGAGCCCCAGCCGCCCCGGCTTCTCTGCATGTCATAACATGGTGAAAAGCTCTTCTGACTCCAGTCACGCATGCTGGCTGCCATGGCAACAGAGAAGCCGTCCATCAGTAAATCCACTGCAGGAGGACGGCGTATCTGCTGATACTAGCAGTGACGGAATGAAGAGATCCTGTTCTGATGCTGCCAGCATGTGACAGTTGACCTTTAAACACCCAGCCGCCCAGAAGGCTCTGGATGGACGCTCAGTGTCCCAGCAGCCTGTCGGTCTCTCCATCTGTCTTCTTCTGTGGTCCAAACGATGTGGACATCCCTCACTGGGACGTCTGGGTGTGTTGCCTGATATGTGCTGTGTGGACGGCTGATTCTTCCCAGGAAAGTAAAGCTGTCCTTCCTCACTCAGGCGTCGGTCATCACAGCGGGCCACAGTTGATATAGCTACACACTCATCCTGGGGGCTCTGGCCATCGACTAGCATTTTACATTCCGCTTTTCCAGCGAGATGAAAACACACACGTCCAAACTCTCCGAGCCCTCCTCTGAAGACTTCACAGGGCGGCAGAATCCACAGGAGCCCAGAGACCTTTGTCTGATGCTGCTGCTCTGCTCTCTTCAAGCCCCGCTGACATTCACAATCTGCCCCTCAGATCTGAGCAACAAAGAGAATCCCACTGCATCTGGAAGATGTGCTCCGGCTCAGGAGCAGAAATCCCCCTCAGAGTAGTGCTGGGCTGGGTGGACTGCGAGAGGGAGCGCTGGGCGCCTGTGGAGGTTGAACCCGTGGCCTCACTGCTGGACGTGCGCTCACGTTAGCAGGTTAGCACGCTGTTTTGTGTGACGCTGTTCAAACCTCCATTCGCTCTCTTTTCTCCAGGTCACGGCTTCAAGTTCGGGCCCATCGTTGGAAAACTTCTGAGTGAGCTGGCTCTGGGAGAAGTGCCGTCCTACAACCTGTCACCTTTCAGCGTCGCACGTTTCCAGGGAAAGCTGCAGTCGGCCCTTTAGAGCCGCAGGTTTAGCCCCATTGGTTTGAACCACCTGATTCAGTTCGACGCTGCCTTCATTTGAACACTGAATCTCCAACACACCCTCACATCAGTCACTAAAATCATTTTTTATGGCACTCAATCTTTTAGTAAAGCATCAGCAACTTTTTAAACAACATTTGAAAATGTGCTTCATATATGTGTGTATAGAGATGTGAAATTTGACTGGGATATGTCTCTACTTCACTTTGTCTTTTCAGAGTGAAACTGACTTTCAGCACAAAACTAATGCTCTTAAAATCAGGAAACTTCAGATCTCATGTTCAGCTTATTGTGGATCAATCTTCTGATCACAGCCTAATGAAGCTACAGCGTCACGTCATCCCTGGAAAAGAAACACTGCTGCTGCATCCAGTGGGGCTGCAGTCCATGCATCTTCCATAAACTGTAGAAGGAAAAAGAAAACTTAAAATGTTAAGACAACAGGCTGCGTTTTTGAGTTTTCTCATCTTCTGCCCACTGCTGTTGACTTAACTAAATTTATAACAACAAGAGTTTTGGTTCACCTCATGAGGATAATCCTGGAGGCCCAACAGAGAAGTCGTGGCTTTAATGGCTGTTTCCGATGTCACTAGATGCAGATGACTCGTTAAACTAATGTACAATTATTCTCTCAACTCATGTATTTCTACATGGATCAAACATGGGTTTTCTTGAGTATTAATTTTTCCTCCAGAGTTGAAAATGTACCTATAGGAAAATGTTTGTTGTAACTGAAAAATGAAATGAATAAATAAGATTCCAGATGACATTTATTTTTGTTCTTATTTTGTTCAACAGCACCTCAAGTACATTTAATCATCTCATCCATTTAAAATATGTGTGTGACGTTTAACTCGGACATGACGGACCTCGAAAGGTTCTTTAATTTTACCCTCTGGGAGTAAAACTTCACTGAACTAACAGACCTTTTAAAATACCGTAGCGTTTTTACAAATTGTCAACAGCTTTTTGTACAATGAAATTTAAGAGTTGAAATGATCATATCAGAGGCAAAGGGATTAATTTAGTTTATTTACACGACTCGGCCTCAGCAGGCTGTGGAACACCAATGGAAGGCATGTCTGGTTTCCCTGTCGAAGGCCTCTTCATCCTCCACGAGAAGCCGGATGAAGTTCGGCTGTTCAGGAGCTCCGTCTGGCCGAACCTCCCGGCCGCAAGAACTGGGCTTCTCCATCCAACAAAGCCGCCCGCATGGCGGGTCACTCCTTCAACTCACCGCCGGTCAGTGTGGGCTTAACTCCACCCAGTAATCACCCGCACCACCGCCTCAACTCTAATCTTCATCATGAAGACCGGCTCAGATCGCACTGCCGTTTTCCCAGGATGTGAAGAAACTCTGAGCAGTTGGAGGGTGAATGCAGCCTGAAGGACCCTCTGCAGCGGCTCCAGACCGGGTCCAGAGACCGGGTCACTCCTGGACTCCAGAACAGCACCGGGCATACAACAGCAGCGTTTATTCACAGCCTGGAGGGTTTGAAGGCACTGAGAGGGATCAGGAAGGCAGACGAAGGAGAAGGTGCACGCTCCCGAGCCGACGGCGGCCCGGCCTGCTGAGGCGGCGGCGTTTTCCTTCAGAGCAGCCTCGGCGGGAGGACGGCGTTCACTTAGCGGTCCACACCGGCCCACCTCCCTCCAGGAGGGCCGGTCAGAGAACAACACTGTTTGACCCGAGGAGCGCACGGCATGAGGCTGCTGCCCACCAAGACAGTCTGGCTGCAGGCGCCTCGTGCACACGCCTCGTGCACACAGCCAGAGTTTCCACTGCAGCCTGCGGTGGAACCTCTTTAAAGCTGCTGTAGGCAGGATTTTGCTAGTCAGTGCTAATTTTTCTGTTTTCTTTGGATTAAATATTAGAGTATCCATTGATAATCCTTTAGGAGTGTGGCATAACTGCTCTACCGCGAGGGCGCAGCGTTTCATCTGTCTCTGTTCTGAGCTGAAAAGGAATCTCGACAGCTCCAGGTATGTTTGACCAATCAGAAGAGCCCATGAGGCTCTATCCTGATTGGTCGAGGGGCGGCGCTTCAAAGCTCTGCTTCTCGTGAACGCGCATGAGGAAGTCCAGGCCCGCATATTGACCTGCCTCGTCGGACATAACATCATCAAAACTCCACGGAGGACACCGTCTGTTTCTACTGGAATTATTAAAAAGGCTTTGACCCCAGGCCGCCGTGAAAAGGTCACAGGTGAGTCAACCCGCCGGCGCAGGCGGCCGTGACACTGCTGCCCCGCTCAGCACCCCGAGGTGGGCACGACTCCGGGTTTCAAATCGCCATCTTGGATGGGTCAAATCGCCATCTTGCGAAGGTAATCCTGCCTATGGCACCTTTAACTTGTTACCTCCACTCCACTCGTCCTGTCGTCCTGAGATTCATCACCTCAGACTCTTCATCCCGTGAGCTGCCATCATCATCATCCTCTCATTAAATCACTCTGATTCACAGTGAAAACATTCGTTGCTCTGAAGTCACAGAAACACGAGAAAGCGGCAGCAGGTTGGGTGTGGGGATGTGGAGCTGCAGACAGCAGTGAACCAGTCAGGCGGATCAATCACCTCCTTTATTTACAATATATTAAACTGTTCTGCAAAATTTATAACAAGTGGTCAATTCGCTCAACAGTGGAAACAAACAGAAGCTTTCTTCAGAGCCGGCGTGTGTCAGACACAGATTCCAAGGAAAATGCTGGGAGAAGCCAAACAGGTCAGAGGTTAAAGGTCAAAAACACTGGCATCTAGAATAATGCTTAGAGAATAGAAAAGCAGAAATTACAAAAATCCAAACCCCCAATTACACACACACTCACGCGCACACACACACACACAGATTTAGTCTGCTGATGTTCATGTGAATAAGTGACGAAAGCTCTGAGGTCGTCTTGCTCTTTCATATCTTCAGTTTTTTTTCTCCCAGAATGAATTCAAACTAAGATCTGAAGTGAGGCGAAGCTGCCGCCTTCAAAATAAAAGCAGAGCAGGTGGATTTGATTGCTGTGGTTTTCTTTGATGGATGACAGGAAAACAGGCATTTCTCCTCTAGAACCCGTCAAACAGCGACCGGGCCGTCCAGCCGTCCTTCAGCCTGACGCTCGGCTGTCACATGATTCCAGCTGCTTTATTTTACCAAGAGAAATTCATCTGGAGTCCAAAACATGCTGAACTTTCAAAATAAAGACAACAACAGATTGATAGGTTCTGCTGAATTTCCTATAGATTCTGCTTAAAGTGTCCAAAAACTGCAGCTCATGTTGACATTTCATTACAGCTTTAATTGTGCTGGAACATCTGGAACGGCGAGCGTTGGTGAGCCGAGACAGTTTATTGAGGACGGCGGTGTGCAGAGGAGCCGTCAGAACGTGCAGCTGAACATTCCCCCTGGAACGCCGTTTCAACTACATGCACAGGTTCCTCCTGAAGAGACGCCGATGAGAGCTGGTGCCAAGTGGAAGAAGACGTAAGACAGAGTGTTTGACAGAGGTAAAGGTCTGGGGGGGCGGGGGGGGGGGGGGGGGGGGGGGGGGGGGGGGGGGGGGGGGGGGGCATCAATCCATCAATCAGCAACAACACACACAACAAAAGGCTTTTTGGCAACACAATATAATGCAGTGTGCTAGTAAATGAAAGGTGGTGACTGGAGGTCTGGCTCCAGTCTGAGTCCAGCTCACGCTCCCTCTGGCACCGGATCAGGACCGGAATGAGGCCTGGGCCGAGCCGCCCTCGTCCTCCTCCTCTTCCTCATATCCATCAAAGTAGTAGCGTGTCCGTCCAGGCGGGCTGAAGGTGGACAACGAGCAGAAAGTCAGGAGTTATGTAAAGAACACTGAGACACTTCACAGGATGGAGAGCAGCTCTGAAACCACTTCCTGTCAACATTCCTGGAGAGAAAAACAGCTCCTGATGGGTGACGGAGCATCCTCCACAGACCGGCTCCACCACCGTCTGAAACCCTGACTAGAACCCATCGCTGCACGGACAGCGGATCTGGAGCCACTCAGCAAGCGCCTACTGGATCCAGCGTCTCCGTTACGACCGGCCCATCAGTGAAGACAAACCAGGCAGGTGAGGTTCACTCGACATGACAGTAAGAGCCGCTCCGCCCAGCAGAAGCTCCACAGGCTACGACACACACATCATGGCAGCGGTACACACACACGGCACGCCAGCGTCTCACAGTGTTAAAGCTGTGACCCGCTTTGAGCCCATCCAGACAGAACCGCCCAGACCAGCTCCACCGGTCCAGGTTCTGAGGCTCCCACCATCCTGACGGCTGAAACCGGCTGCTGGTCCCACATGCAGAAACACACTGTGACCAGGTCAGAGGTCAGGGGGTTAGGCCACTCCGTGCTGGACCCTGTCCCTGCTGCAGGTCAGAGGTCAGGGGGTTAGGCCACTCCGTGCTGGACCCTGTCCCTGCTGCAGGTCAGAGGTCAGGGGGTTAGGCCACTCCGTGCTGGACCCTGTCCCTGCTGCAGGTCAGAGGTCAGGGGGTTAGGCCACTCCGTGCTGGACCCTGTCCCTGCTGCAGGTCAGAGGTCAGGGGGTTAGGCCACTCCGTGCTGGACCTGGTACCTGCTGCCTCAGTCGCTGTCGGGCCGGTACAGGTACTTCATGACCAGGCTGTCCACCTTCTTCTTCCTCTTCTTCTGGTCCCTGCGGCTCAGGGGCCCCTGGTCCTCCGGGCTGGACGGCCTCGGGCCCGGGGCCTTCTTCACACTGCTGGAGCTCCGGTAGGAGATGGTGGAGGCGTCGGAGCTGGACTCCGAGTCCGAGGAGGAGGAGGAGGAGGAGGAGGACTGGGTCTTCTTCTTGGACTTCTTGTCTCTCTGGTGTCTCCTGGAGCTGCTCCGGCGGCTCCGTCTGTCCCCGGAGCTGTCGGACCGGGAGCCGCTCCTCTTCTTCTTCTTCTTCTTGCCCCGGCTCTTGCTGCAGCTGCTGGAGCTGCGGGACGGCCTCCGGCAGTCCGCCGTGGAGGCGGAGCGTCTCAGGCCGCTGGCGGGCCGAGCGCCGTCCCCGCTCCCCGGGACGCCGCTCTGGGACTGGTCGTCGTCCCCGTCGGTGTCCTCCAGGCTGCGGCGCTGGAACGTGATGGGCTTGAAGCTCAGCACCTCGCTGATGGCCTTCTCCAGGTCCGGGTCCAGGTAGTTGCGATGACTGACCGGTCTGATGTCCGCCGTCTCGGGGGGGTCGTCCAGAGCCGAGCGGGCCCGCGGGGGGGGCATGGACACGCTGCGGCCCGAGGACGAGTGAGGACTGTACGCCGACCTCTCGGTGAAGGCCACGCTGCGGCCGTCGTCCCCGTCCACGTCGAACTCGCTGAGACGGCAGCTGCGCGCCAGAGACATGTGGGACCCGGCCTGGCTGACGCTGCCGGGACTGCGTCCTCCAGACCTCCTGCTGAAGCAAGGGCTGCTGGGACTGCTGGCGTACTGAGAGCGCCCCCTGCTGTCCTCCGTGAAGCGCGAGGCGCTTCTACGCTGTCCCACGACGCTCTCTGGACTCAACCCCAGACGTGTGGACGCACGGCTGAGGGCCGGGAACGAGACGGTGGACTCTCTGTCCAGGTCGGTCCAGCGGCTGTCCGGGCCTCTCCTGGTCTCTGAGAAGACCTGGGACGCCACGGAGTCCCGGCCACCGCCGTCCTCCAGGACCTGAGACCTCCTCCTGGGGCCAGAGAAGCTCTGCTCCTTATCGGACGCTTTGGATGTGGCTCTGTGGAAGGACAGGACGTCCTCCGAGGCGGCGTCCTCCTTCAGGGCGGTGAGGACGGCGTCTCCTTTCCCCCCGGCAGAGCCGAGGCCGGACCGCTTCCTGTAGCTCAGCGAGCTCAGCACCGACACCGGCCGGCCCGGGTCTGCCTTCCAGTCCTGACCCCCCTTCACCTCTACACTGACACATCTACCGGGACAGGGGACAGGAGGGAGGGACGAAGACAAAGGAGAGGACGGAGGGACGGAGGGACGAAGACAATGGAGAGGACGGAGGGACGGAGGGACGAAGACAGAGGAGAGGACGGAGGGACGGAGGGACGAAGACAGAGGAGAGGACGGAGGGACGGAGGGACGAAGACAGAGGAGAGGACGGAGGGACGGAGGGACGAAGACAGAGGACAACACAGCAGGTCAGAAGCAGGTGAGTGAAAAGAGAGGGAGAGCGTGAAACTGAAAGAACATGGAGCTGCTGGGGGGTTCTGGGTGCTGCTGGGGGGGGTTCTAGGAGATGCTGAGAGGTTCTGGGGGTTCTGGGAGCTACTGGGGGTTCTGGGAGGTTCTAGGAGGTTCTGGGAGCTACTGGGGAGGTTCTGCGGGGTTCTAAGAGGTTCTGGGAGCTGCTGGGGGGTTCTGGGAGCTGCTGGGGAGTTCTGGGAGGTTCTAAGAGGTTCTGAGAGCTGCTGGGGGCTGCTGGGGGGTTCTGGTGGGTTCTGGGAGCTGCTGGGGGCTGCTGGGGGGTTCTGGGAGGTTCTAAGACGTTCTAGGAGCGTCCAGACGGTCCACCAGGAAGACCAGCCCCCTTCACACACCGACAGCCCAGACGTTTCCCACAAACACCAGACAGTCCACCTGAGGACAGATGTCCTGGCTGTCCTCGTCCACTGGGCCTGTCTGTCCCAACATGTTCCTGACAGAAGTTCATGTCGTCTCAGGAACAACACTGACTTTTAGAGCCAGGCTGTCCTGCTGCGTGGCTGAATGAATGAATGAATGAATGAATGAATGAACGTTTCTACCCCATCGACAGTCAGCCGGGACTAAGTGAAGGACCGGATGTTCCAGGACCATCGGTGGTTCAGGTCTGCTGCCTTCAGGACTCATTGTCCAGTCAGTGTTTCAGAACAGAAAATGATCACAGGGTTCTGAAAGTGTTTTTCTGGTTGGATCCTGTTCCGGTCCTTGCTGGACCGGCGGGACGTCTCGGTAGGACCCGTCCCACGGTTGTAATCATGATGCACTGTTTTTTGCAGAGCGCCTTCTTTCAGTCAACTCAAGGTCTCTTTACAATGACATCATTCATTCATTCATTCATTTCATCCATGTGGTCATCTGGCCCTCCAGCAGTGTCGGAATGAGTGAATGACTGGGTGTCTCTCCAGTCTTCTGGGACATGCTACTGAGAGACATCTAGAGACTGAAAGCCTGGACAGCCGGGCTGGCCCAGGTGAGGGCTGGACCTGGGACAGTGGACCAGCTGATCCGGCTCTGACGGCACAGGAGCCAGACTTCAGGGTGACAAGAAGACATGAGGACATTCGGGCCAGAGCAGGTTCTGTCTCAGAGTGTAACGGGAGTCCTCTGGACAACACGCCGTGGACGTCTCATACTGACCTGGAACTCTTCAGGCTGCCATCGTCTGACAGGTTCTTGGGGGAACCTTTGTTTTTGGACAACCAAGACTTCACCCCATCAATGCGGTCCTCCACCTCAGAGTCTGTGTCTGAGTCCCCCTGACTGAGGAGTCAGAGACAGAGGACAGACGTCAGGGACAGACAGACAGGCAGAACCAAAGAAACCACCAGAGTCAGGTCAGACATGTCCCATTCCGAGAGAACAGGACAAGGTCTGCAGGTCTGAGAGACAACACAGAGGACAGGACAGGATCTGAAAAGGCTCAGGCTGGTTAGTGTGACAGCAAACTGGTAACAGGTCTGGAGAGAAGAAGAACAGGTCCAACAACACAGGAAGCTTGGTTGATGTCCCCCCCCGACACGCACGCACACACGCACGCACGCACACACGCACGCACGCACACACACACACATGCACGCGGTCCTGCAGGATGCATGCCATTAGTAGGTGCTGTGATGCTGTGAGAGCTGCAGACTGATGAAGTGGAGACCTTTAGAGTCTCACAGGGTTCTGACTGTGGGGGGGCTCGTCCAGCCAAGGTAGAACATGCTAACTGGAGGTGCTGATGTGTGGAAACAGGAGTGTGTGAGCAGCCGGCTCCTCCTCTCAGTTAATCCTCACGCTTTCTGGAGCGGCCGGCGGCCGTGGACTAACACAGAGGGCTCGCCATCAACCTGACAGACGGAGTGCGCCGCGCTCACGAAGCGGCGCCGGAGCCGGGCGCTGCACAGCACTGTACGGCGCTGCACGGCGCTGCACGGACCTGCACGGCGCTGCACGGCGCTGCACGGACCTGCACAGCACTGTACGGCGCTGCACGGCGCTGCACAGCACTGCACGGCGCTGCACAGCACTGCACGGCGCTGCACGGCGCTGCACAGCACTGCACGGCACTGCAGGGCGCTGCAGTGCTGTGCAGCGCCGTGCAGTGCTGTGCAGTGCGCTGCACGCCGCTGTGCTGCACTGCACCGTGCTGCTGCATGGACGCGGCGCACGGTGCTGCATGGACGGTGCTGTTGCACGGCGCTGTGAAGTGAAGCTGAATAGTCCTGCAGAGACGTCCGCCTGTGGCTCCACGCCTCAGCATCTGCTCCACCAAGCTGCTGGCTCACTGAGGAGCAGGAGACAAGTCTTGTGCCACCGTCCAGGGCACAGCGAGGCGGTGGGGCAGGGGGTTTTGTGGACTACAGCGCGTTGAGGGGGGGACGACGACATGGGTGTGTGTGTGTGTGTGTGTGTGTGTGTGGGGGTGGTGGTTTCTAGAAGACCTGTGAGGATCCAGCATGCAGCAGGAGACCCCTCACGGTGACTCTGTTTATTTTGAGTTGTTCTGAACAGATTGAAACTCCTGAAACAATAAATAACAACTTAATGAAACATCCAATCACCCAGACGAAAAACCAGGAATTCTAAAAAGCTAGCTGCGCCTGTCCTCAGCTTCATGGCACTGTCTGGTAAATCACTGCGTTCCAGCCTTGAGGAATTATGCTGCATGTCTCCAGACTGTTGGAGTAACACACACTGATTTAGTGTGTAGATCTGACCGTCACACACACCGCTGGAGCTACTTCAGTCCTCAGTCTGCTGGGATGCAGGTGTTCTGCTGCCAGCAACCAGCTGGAGTGAAGGTCCAGAGGAGACGTCCTCATGTCCTCCCAGCCGCCGCACACTGACTGTCCAGAAATGGACCCACTGGGCAGCGCTGCACTCCCGCTGGCAACCCCAGAGTATGCACGCACACACACACACACACACACACACACACACACACACACACACACACACACACACACACACACACACACACACACACACACACACACACACACACACACACACACACACACACACACACGCACGCACCAGCTGGGGAGACTGAGTGTGTGTGACGTCCTGCAGCAGCTGGTCCGGATGAGCCGGATCCGCCTTCTCTCACTTCCTGGTATGAAACCTGACACCGAAAGCAGCGTGCACGTCCCCCACAGTGCACGTACTGGCACAGATGCAGCCAGGTCTTCAGGAGACAGCGGAGGTCCTCCAGTCCCAGACTGGGCTCCAATATGTCCCTGTTCAAACGCAGACCGGATGGATCTGGTTTTCTGCTCAGATGACAGGATGCACGGGGAGGAGCTGCTCCAGGCTAAAGCCTCAAACTCAGACAGCATCACCACTGAAACCACCAAACCGACGGCAGGGTGAGACCAGGGAGACCAGGGAGACCAGGGAGACCAGGGAGACCAGGGAGACCAGGGAGACCAGCGACAAGTCTGATCCAATACAGAGGACCTCGGTGGGGGGGGGGGTTAACCAGGACACATCGTCCAAGCTGTCCTCCGGAGTCGCCTGGCTCCCCTGATGGCTCTCTGGTTCTTCTCAGAACCAGGAGGTTCCTCTCTGGACCCCGGTGGCTCTTGAGGCTCCCTGCAGCGGCCCTGTCCAGCTCTCAGCACAGTGTGTGTTGCGTGCACACACACCTTCATAAACACACCTCTCTCCTGAACACCCAGTCACAGCAGTAACCTGCTCTAAACATTCGCCTGTCTTCATTCATAACGGATGCAGACCTTATAGCTCTGAGTCCAACAGGATGAAGGTCTGAGAGGAGACCACACTGGACCCGGTCCTGGATCAGCCTCGTTCAGCTGACTTCACACTGATTTCCCTCTGAACGGTACAGGTCAAGGTACCGAGAGATCTGGATCTGTGTGGAGCTTCTCAGAGTGTCTGTGAGCGGTCTGTGTGGGTTCTGGGTGGGTTCTGGGTGGGTTCTGGGTGGGTTCTGTGGGTTCTGGGTGGGTTCTGGGTGGGTTCTGTGGGTTCTGTGCTGTAGCGGGTTTCTTCTGGGATACTGCCATCATTCTGAGTAGAAGACACTGGACGTGGCTTTATGCAGGGTTCAGAGGAGGGGGGGACGGTCTCCTGGACCTGACAGGAGGAGGGGACGGTCTCCTGGACCTGACAGGAGGAGGGGACGGTCTCCTGGACCTGACAGGAGGAGGGGACGGTCTCCTGGACCTGACAGGAGGAGGGGACGGTCTCCTGGACCTGACAGGAGGAGGGGACGGTCTCCTGGACCTGACAGTGAGACACTAGAGCAGTGTTTCCCAACCCTGGTCCTCGGGGAACACTATCCTGCATGTTTTGGAAGTTTCCCTCCTCCAACACACCTGATCCAAATGATCAGGCTTGTGATCAGACTTCTGCAGAGCTTGATGACGAGCTGGTCCCTTGAATCAGGTGTGTTAGAAGAGGGAAACATCCAAAACATGTAGGATAGTGTTCCCCGAGGACCAGGGTTGGGAAACCCTGCACTAGAGGTGAGGTGGAAACAGAGTGTGTGCTGGCCGTCTCAGTGGACTGATGGTTAATGTGCAGCTGCAGCCGTGCTGGCGGGGCGGGGGACGCGGGGGACAGTGTGGACAGTGAACAGGACGGCTCCTGCTGTCTTCATGCAGCTCACAGCTTCAGTGCATGCAGAGCGGGTGGAGGGGACGCAGCATCCTGAGCCTCCACACGTCCAGGAGACCCAGCCGCCACGGGCTGGCTGCTCGCCGACAGCCGGCGTTCTCGTCCAATCACCAGCCGGCGTTCTCGTCCAATCACCAGCCGGCGTTCTCGTCCAATCACCAGCCGGCGTTCACGTACAGTCACGGTGCAGTTCAGAGGCCAGGCTGTCATGTTCTCTCCGTGTTCTCAGGCTCAGAGATGCTGCATCGCTTCCAACGCAAACACACAACTCAGGAGATCGAGTTCCTCACGTTCCGCTCTTTCGTTTCTGATATTTTGTCACCATGTCTTGCAAACTGGTGGTGAAGATGAAGATGGAGAGATGAAGACGGAGTGAACAGAGAGAAAAGAACAGAAAATCAACAGAAACAAGTGGAAATGGCACACGGGACACGAGTGGTGCTGAGACGACGTGACGAGCGCTTCAGCCTGTTTCCACATCCTGCGCAGCCTGACGAAGACCAGCCGCCTCTCTGAGGGAGACAGGACCACATCCTGCTGGACTCGTCTCAGCTGACCTTCACCCTCAGAGGCTGCTGGGAGACGGTTCAACCCGCAGCATGGCGCAGGAAGTGGAGCTTCACATTAAAGCTGCAGCGGCTCTCAGAGTCCCACTGTGTCTCTGGTCCAGCATGTGGACCATCTGCAGTCAGAACAAGGTCAGCTCTGCAGGTTTAGTCTGATCCAATGAAAGACACCCTGACAATCCCTGCAGTCTGTCTGTCGCTCATTTCTCTCTTTCTATCACCTGAATCATAACAGAAAGTGTCCTCTGAGTCTGGTTCTACAGGGTTCTGCTCCGAAAATGTTGGTTTAAGTTACTTTTCTTTAAACCAGCAGCGCTTGTTCATCTTGAAGAAGGGTTTAGGTTCGAATTCCAGTCAAACTGTAAGAAGCTCCACTGTGGAAATATTGATTTCATATCGAGAATTGTTCACACCCTTCTCAATAATCCATAGAAAAGTCTTTATTGGCTTTGGATCAACCAACGCTTTTTTAGCTGAGCAGCTTTCTTCATGTCTTTCTGTCTTTTGGGAGACACCTGCGTCAGTCCTGGTCCAGAAAGACGTCCCTTTCTGGAAGAATCACACTGACCTCAAGTCAAAGTGTGCCTGTATGTGATCGACTGCAAACAGAACCACAGCTTAATGGAATGTCTCCCAGTGTCACAGGACTCCAGAGTGACTGTGGGAGTCTGTGTCCTCTGCAGAGGACGGCTCTGAGACGCTGCAGCTCAGCTCCTACCTGTTGATCAGGTCTTCGTTGTCGTCGCTCTCCATCTCGTCCTCGATGGCCGCCTGCAGGTCTCCGATCCTCTTGAAGGCCAGCTTGAGGTCGGCCTGCAGGCTCTGGTTAGCAGCTTCCAAGCTCTCAATGTCCATTTCCTGGTGAGAGACGCAGTCAGTGGACGCCTGAGGCAGCGGACGGTAGGGCATTAATGACTTCAGCTTTTTTTCAAGTCGACTTAGCTGTCAAAAAATTCGAGGTCGAGTTGACAAGTCGTGATGACGTCATCACATTGACGAGGGGGGGGCGGGGCAACACGGACACACAGCTGTCCAGCAAGGAGCAACTTGCATTAAAGTTCACTGCAACGCAGCCATGTAGATTTTAACCCGAACAAAACAAAGGCTCACACTGTGAGTTTTCTTTTACATTTAAAGCAGCAGCAGCCAAGATGCACGGCGTGCGTGTCTGCATCATGTTTTGAAAAAGAAGAGCGCGTTGTCTTAATGGAATAAATACCTACATAATCAAAAACCAATGGCTGCCAAAATTATAATTCAATATTGGTCTTGCTTGCATGGTTCACAGAACATTGGTTAGACAACTGCTTTAACGTGAAATAAATGGAAATTATACTTCAGAACAGTAAATAGGCACCAATCAGAAACCAACTTCAGCACACAACTTGTCTCAATTAAATAAATAACGTAATGAAAACCCAATGGTTGTCGGAATTATAATTCAATACTGGTCTGGCTTGCATGGTTCACAGAACATTACTTAGAAAACAGTTTTCAAAGAGAAATAAATGGAAATTAAATACTTCAGAACCGCAAATAGGCATCAATGAGAAACCAACTTCAGCTTGCAATAAAAATAAAGAAAATAGAACTCACCAGCCTCTAAAGATAAAGGGTAAAAAATAATCCTTATTGTTGTAATATCCTTAGATCACAATCAGTTTAGTAATCCTGCTCTGGGTCACCGTCCCTACATTCTTGGGCTGCTGCATGTTTTCCTGGAGAAAGATGAGCGCATCCACATGCTGGATGGAGACTTGCGCTCTGTCGGGTGATCAGGTGAGAGAAAGAATAACCTACGACTTTTCGACTCGTCCAAATTTACGTCGACTTGTGCAACGGAAGTGGACTTGTCGATGTTTCTGTTAATGCCCTAGTGGACGGTCTGAGGCAGCGGACGCCTGAGGCGGCCTCACTCACCAGCTCGTGCTTCTTGCGGCTGGCCTCGGCCTCCTTCTTGGCCAGCTCTGCCAGCTCCTCCTTGACGTCTCGGATCTGCCGCTGCAGACGCTTGTTCTGCTCCTTCTCTCGGTTCTCGCAGCTGCTGCGCTGGTCTCGCTCCTCCGTCAGCTTCTCCACGTTCTCTTTGAGGCGAGCCACCAGGCTCTGAGGGAGAACAGCCACAGACAGGGCAGTGAGACCCCCAGCACCACGGGACCGGAGGCCGGATCCAGGACGGACCCGCAGAACTGGCTGAACCCCGGGCTGTCAGAGGGCAGCAGGGACCGGAGGCCGGACAAGCCTGTTAAACCCAGAACAGAAACAAACCCTGACCCCTGAACCCTGCCTGGGAGCCAAGGAGCTGCCGGGCCTCCGGCTGGGCTGGAAGCTCGCAGGTTTTGAAGTGAGTCCTGTGCGGAGAGGGAAGTGAGCGGGACCGGGCCGGGGACCACGTGTTGGTGGTCAGGTTACCAGGCGGCTGAGAATCCGCTCAGACCGGTGAGTCACTTCCTGCATGAGCCACAGCCCGGCCTGCTCCACACTGCGGTGTGTGTGTGGTGTGTGTGTGGTGTGTGTCTGTTGACTGACGGAGCACCGCCACCTCCAGAGTTCAGGCGATATGAAGCGCCGCCCTGCAGCTGTCTGTGAGACGGTGGAAAAAGCGCGGCTGCTGCTGATTCTAACTCCGCCCATCAGCGCAGTGCTGCTGAGCGGCGGCGGCACTGCAGACGGTCTTCACTCCGTCTTCACTGAGGGACATGAAGACAGAGATGGACGCACATTTCAAGATAAGTGACAACCACATGAGACTGTCTCGTTTGGTGGCCCTGACCTGACCTCTGCTGTGACCTCTGCAGTGACCTCTGCTGTGACCTCTGCTGTGACCTTGGCAGTGACCTCTGCTGTGACCTCTGCAGTGACCTTGGCAGTGACCTCTGCAGTGACCTTGGCAGTGACCTCTGCAGTGACCTCTGCTGTGACCTCTGCGGTGACCTCTGCAGTGACCTCTGCAGTGACCTCTGCAGTGACCTCTGCTGTGACCTCTGCAGTGACCTCTGCAGTGACCTCTGCTGTGACCTCTGGCTCTCACCTCCAGCCGTTTGACCTGTGTCTTCTCGAACTCCAGCTTGGTCTCCAGCTCGCGGCTCCGGGCCTCCTGCCGGCCCACCAGAGACTTCTCCACCATGGACTGCTCCTGGAAGTCCAGCTGGCTCTGCAGGGCTTGAAGCTGACACACACACACACACACACACACACACACACACACTGAGCAGCAGCCTCGTCGTTGGGAGCATCTTCTCGCTCCACTGCTCCTCCTCAGAGACAGACCAGCTTTATGCTGCTGAGTTCTTCTCACTCAGTGATTTATGATCAGCTTGAGGTTCCAGTTCTTTAAATGCCAGTAAATACTGAAACTAAGACTTTTTACAAAACTGTCTCAGTTTCTGTTTACATGTTCACAGATCAGAAAGTTCTGTCTCCATGAAGAACGACTGAAGTGGTCATCCTAACCAGAACGTTCTCCCATTCAGTCACTGGATCAATCCCACAATGCTTTGAGACAGTAGCTGGAGCAGGAGGCACTGAGGGTTCAGCAGATTCTCCTCAGTCCTCCAGTCCAGAACCAGAACTCTGGCTCTGACGGGCCGGATCAGGTCACGGTCTGAAAACAGACCTGTTGACAGGAAGGCGATGAACTGCTTCACATCATTAGTTTTCGCTGCAGAGGAGAAAGAGCTCTCTGAGGGAGAGCAGCAGTTCTGGAAGAACCAGAGACCAGGACCCGGAGCGTCCAGGGGACCAGTACCTTCTCCTGGACGTCCTGCTTCTCTCGGAGGGCGTCCTCCAGCTGGGCCTGCAGGTCACTGATCTGGGCCAGGTTCTGCGCCGACTGAAGCAGCAGAAAAACACAGCGTGTCAGAGGAGGAACCTGGGAACGCCTACCCAGCTCACGCAGCATGTGAGAGTGAGCGGAGTGAGCTGGAGTGAGCTGGAGTGAGCTGGAGTGAGCTGCAGTGAGCTGGAGTGAGCTGGAGTGAGCAGGAGTGAGCTGCAGTGAGTGAGGGGCGGAGCAAACCTGGGCCACGGCGGCCTTGTGCTTCTTCATCAGCTCGTTGAGGTCCTCCTGGTCCTCCTCCATCCTGGACTGCAGGTCGTTCTTCTCTCTCTGCAGACGGCTCAGCTGCTCCTCCAGCTGAGGGACGGACAGAGACCCCGGCGAGTCAGACGCACAGGGAGAACATGGAAACAGCTGGAGCTGGCGGCTTTGTGGGTGTGTTCAGCACTTCCTCACTGCGGGGGTTTGTGGAGTCGTGTGTGATTTCAGTGTGTAGCGGTTATTCCAGACCAGGCGTCAGCAGACGTCCTGCTCTCAGGACCTGGTCTCAGGTCCTGCGCTCAGACTGCTGCCGTGATCAGAGTGCCCACTAGGGGTCACTCAAGGTCACTCTTAAAAGCAATAAATTAAAAGAGCAGCGTCAACATCATCTGAGTGTGTGTGTGTGTGTGTGTGTGTGTGTGTGTGTGTGTGTGTGTGTGTACTGGAGTTATCATACTTGTGTCATGGTAAACAGAAGCAGGGCGGCTGTTCCATGAGGACAAATCTGACAAAAGAAAAGACTAAAGACTCCTTCACGGAGGACGATCAGCAACACTCTCACAAAAGAACCAACCAGAAACAGCACACTCTCATTTATTCCTGATAAACTACCCCCTGCTGAGAGAAAGCAAGGTGTCTCAGTCACTACAAATATTCCCATGGAATGTGGGACAGACTCATGTCCACATCACCCTGGCCCCGTTAAAGCCACGGCTGGCCTCTCTGAGCTGAAACAAGCCAGCAGCTCCGGCTCCTCCTCCCGTGGAAAACATGGTGATGGACGCTTGAGAACAGCTGTCATTCAACACCTTAACACCAGGCTGCCAGAGCAATCGCAGCACAATGACAGGCGCAGCTCCTCGGTTTACTCCGCTCAGATTGCATTCTGTGGAACAATAACTGCAGAAAAACACGCAGGACAATTTTCTCAGAACACTGCAATTACAGCAGGAGAGTGGTGGACGCAGCCTGCCTGAGAGCAATGTCTGCATGATTACATCTCTCAGACTGAAGAGCGCGACACAGCCAGGGCCGCCAAAAACTAATCTGTTTCTGAAATGACCGTCTCCGTCAGCAGTCCAGGTCCACAGCCAGCATGTGGCGCTAAGGCCGCCGGAAAGGCCCGTCTGGAGGCTGCTGGAGCAGTCGTGTTATGAAGGGGCACCGTCTAAAGCGGTGAAGTGGTAACACACATGAAAAGGTCTGGACAATTAGCAGGGCTGGACCAACACCTCACCACCACTTCAACCAGACAGAAGTGTTTACATGGTGTTTAATCAGATCAGGCTTTATCTGATTGCAGCCACAGTCAAAGCTCTGAGGGACGGACATTCCATCAAGGGCGCTTTCACACCTACTAGTCCTAGAGTGGTTCGGTTCAGACATAAATTATTCATAAACGTTGCAGCTGTCAACTAGTTCGGTTCATTCACACCACTTGTTTTTGCAGATGAACTCTCCACTATGACCCTCCTGCCCCTTGGTGGCGCTGTTCACACAATAGTGTGTTTTGGGTGACGGAAGTGAACCCTGATTGGCCAGCATGTGTGACGTGATGCGCCGCGCGGCTCGCTACGGAAGCCTCCGCCGACCAAAAAGCCTTCTCCACAACAGAGCGGACAGGACCGAGGCCGGTCAGCGTTCACACCAGCAGCGGACCGCACCGAGACCGCACCGGGACCGCACCGAGACCACACCCAGACCGCACCCAGACCGCACCGAGACCGCACCCAGACCACACCGGGACCGCACCGAGACCGCACCCAGACCGCACCCAGACCGCACCCAGACCGCCTCCTCCAGGAGGTCTCGGTACGGTTCTTTGTCCCGGACCAAAACTAGTCCGCTTTCACACCAGCGCATACGAGCCGACCCTGCAGGAGTTGGGGACTCTCGTCCGCTTCAAGCGGACCACATGCTGTAGGTGTGAAAGCAGCCAAAACTCTTTCTGATTAAAAGCCTTGTGGCGAGTGACTGTGGGACTGAGCTTTGTCCCTCTCTGTGGACTCAGCAGGACTTCCTGTGGACAGCAGCAGTGTGTATTCAACCAGAAAAAGATTTATCAGACAGCTGAAATATTGATTTATACACACAGACTTCTATTGAGGACGAAGGTCTTCACATTCCCACCTGGATCAAACAGCAGATACAAGCTGATGATGATGATAATGATGATGGACAATAAAAACTCAAATATTTGACCTCTAATCCTAAAATACTTCACTGAGATGTGTAAAACTGATTGTTTTCATGGTTTTTGTTTTCTTGCAGTCTCACATCGTCCTGGATCAGAGCATGGTGTCTGCAGTTTGTGGTGAGGCGATGCAGGAGGGAATGCGATCATCCTTCCTCAGTGAAGACCTGCGTTCTCATCTCCAGTGAAGCTGTGTGAATAAATCAATACTTGAGCAGAATAAGTCTGATGAATCCTTGTCGGGTTGAGAGAGGAAGGCCTGCTGACTGCACAGAGGGGCGAGCCCAGAGGACTGCCAAGCAGGTTCCAGTTCAGCGTCTGGATCCAGGCCGACTAGAAGGCTGAACAACACCTGTCAATAAACCCTTCAGGCCTGACCGGTACTCTCCACACTGCTAGCCCCTTCATACTGAAGAACTGGACCAGCTGAGATCTGCAGATCGCCGCGGCGGTGGACTGGAGCGCTTGATGGCACGGGGCGCTTCGTCAACGGTCCGAGATCAACCTGTAACGTAAGGCAAGAGTCCCAAACATGCAGCATCTGTACGCGTTCATTCTGAATCCATACCATACGGCCCGCAGCTGCAGTCGTGGATGAATGCTTGTCAAGTGTGATCCGGCATGCGGCGGACTGATCTCGGACTGTTCACGCGCATTACCCAGAATGCCAAAGTCCACAAAAACAACTTCGACATGTTCAATATTTTGAACAGCTGTTTCGGACGGTGTGGGACAGCAGTGCATTGATTCCACGTTATTTTGCGACACATTTCGTACAGTGACGTACTGCCGATTTGCTAGTACGTCAATTTGAGGGGGGGGCTCTGTGTGGGGGCCTCTCAGAGGCAGTGCAGCACCGAAACTCCACCACAAAATTATCCACTTCACCCTGAAACATGACAAAACAAGTCCCAGCGCCACGGTTCCGTGCAGCAGAACATGGAGAACCTGAAGCATCCTGACACCAATCCTCTGACTGGCTGTGAATCGACTGTCTCCGTCAGCTGATGGGCCTCAGGCTCGTTCTGCTCAGTGGAAAGTCGTGTAAAGAATGCATTACCACTGTGCTGCAAAGGGCAGCAGGACCATGAACAGAGGCAGGAAGGATCAGCTACAGGAGGAATTATTATTACCATCATGACTTTGTGTGTTTATGCAAGGGAGGATTCTGCTCGAGACAATCTGGGCCTGCAGCCAGCACCCGGTCTGTAGAGGGCCACACCATGCAGCCAGCGCCCGGTCTGTAGAGGGCCACACCGTGCAGCCAGGACCCGGTCTGTAGAGGGCCACCTGTGCAGCCAGCACCCGGTCTGTAGAGGGCCACCTGTGCAGCCAGCACCCGGTCTGTAGAGGGCCACCTGTGCAGCCAGCACCCGGTCTGTAGAGGGCCACACCATGCAGCCAGCGCCCGGTCTGCAGAGGGCCACACCATGCAGCCAGCGCCCGGTCTGCAGAGGGCCACACCATGCAGCCAGCACCCGGTCTGTAGAGGGCCACCTGTGCAGCCAGCACCCGGTCTGCAGAGGGCCACACCATGCAGCCAGCACCCGGTCTACACCCGGTCTGTAGAGGGCCACACCGTGCAGCCAGCACCCGGTCTACACCCGGTCTGTAGAGGGCCACACCATGCAGCCAGCACCCGGTCTGCAGAGGGCCACACCATGCAGCCAGCACCCGGTCTACACCCGGTCTGCAGAGGGCCACACCATGCAGCCAGCGCCCGGTCTGCAGAGGGCCACACCATGCACGCCAAATAATTCCTCGGTCTCAGATCAACTGGATAATCAGATTCATTGCACGTCTTGTGCCGCAGGGAAGAACTGTCAATTCAATTAATAAACGGAACGACAGCTTTATCAACACCTGCTACCTCCGGCCGGCCCATTCCGGTTTTCATTTGGAAAAACATAAAGGGGATATGAACTGATTTCCATTTTCCGTTTTGAAGGAGATGGATTATTCTCATCACTCTCATAATTCTGAGTAAAGGAGACGGCCACATCAACATCATCACTCGCAGAGCTCGTACTGCAATGTGCTTAATAATCCGGGGGCGGGGCAGGGTTCTGAACGTATCCCGAAGATAAACCAAGACCACCGAGATGACCAGACATCTCCTTTACCTGTTGAAAGCAACTAGGTTATTGATTAGCTCGCCATGGCTTCTTCCTGTTAGAAACTGGAAATAAGGGGGCGGGGCTTAGCCAAACCTTGGCACTGGTCTCATCCTCAGTGAGCCTTCCCTCCAAAGCTAACAAACTACAGAACTTAAAACCGATGCCATCGTCCCTAATGGAGGACGAGGAGGAAGACGTCAAAGAAACTGAGCACGACAGAAGAGGAAGAAGAGAGGACAGAGAAGACATCAGCGGTGCTCATGCTAAGTTCAGCTAGCAAGCGAAGGGACAGAGGCTGTGGGGATTTATTGGGTACTTCGTTCTTTGGGGATACTTCCTACTTCGTGTTGCTCGTCGTTTTCTGACTACACAGCTAATACTGTGTGCCTGTGTGTAAAAGAAACACCAGTATTTATGGTGATTCGCGAGTGAAAAACGTTTTAGCTGAAAATTCAGATAACAATCCGTCTCAGTTTGTGATAACTTTGTGTTAAACTGAAGCTGAATTCAGAGAAGCACAGCGTCCAAATGTTGGCTGTGTAATTAATGTTGACTGTATCAGTCATCGATCAGACACCGACACAAAACAAACGAAAAAAATGAAAAACAAAATCGTATAGACAAGACATCGAGCAAAGCAGTGAATGTAGAAGAATTTCAAAGAAGCCAAAAAAAGACAGAAACCATAATTCAAACAAACGTTTAAAAATTCCTTCCCTGGGCCCGACCAGTCAGCTTAATAAGAAATCCTCCAATAAACTAACTCCAGTGAAAAGGAGAGTGTTTCCAGTCAAAGGAAGGCTTTTTGTGAAGAGTGAGGAGCTGAAAGCAAACTCGCAAACTCAGTCCCATCATCCTCTTCCTCCTCGACTCCTCACAGAACACTAACCTTTCTGAAATATGAGCCCAGGTTTTTTCAGTCAGGGTGGGGGTGCCCTGTGCTACAGAACAGTCAGCTCCATCAATACCAGGGTGGGGGAGCCCTGTGCTAGTTTTACACCACAGGACTCGACTTGACTCAGTCTCTGTGGTCTTCCATTTCAATAGAGCTCCACCTTGGTGTGGATGGTTCTGTTGGTTCTCTCGCTCGGTCTCGCTCCCTCTGAATCGGCTCGTCGGCCACCAGAAGAAATATCTGGACAGCCCGTTGCTCCATGAGGCTGATTTCTGTGAACCATCTCTGATCCTGATGGATCTGGCGGGGTGACGGGGTTTTGAACATGGCGGGTTGACTATTCTGAACAACTGACCAATCTGCCGACGTCACACTTTCAGTTCAACTCCGCTGCTTTGGAACTGCAGCCGAGTCACGAATTGAAAATAACAGCTATCTGGAAAAGCCCACAAACTGATCAACAGACCGCGAGCAGATCACTAACTGATCACGGAGTGATTCCTAACGGATCACAACAGTCCAGCTTGTGTGTGGTTCTCAGGAGACAACTCACCGCCTGCTTGGTTTTGGAGATGTCCTCCATCTGGACGTGCAGGTCTTCAATCTCCACCTCCATGGACTTCCGCGCCTTCACGGCAGCAGCACAGGTGAACTCCGACTCCTCCAGCTGCATCAGACAGGTGACAGGCCGTCAGCTCACGGCTCACACTCATGCATTCATATCAAGAGCCTGCTCAGGAATAATCACCCTGAATCCGTCTTCATGTTCTGCATGTGGACCTCTAATTGTCTTGTGGGCTGTTAGACTAATGGCTACCTGGATTAGGTCTCTCCTGATGCTCTTGTGTAATTTGATACCTGGATCCTCAGTTTGCACGTCCCAGATCACTACCAGCTGTGTCCTACTACCGTAGCTTGCTCTCTGTCCTATCTTATGCAGGTGCAGTAGCGGTCGTCATGTCTTTGCTCTCTCTTCATCTTGTCACTGTTTCTGTTTATTTGCCGTTTCCTTGTGGGGAACGTCATTTGTCGCTTGACAGTCATGGACCGTCAGCTTTGGGCTGTCAAATGGAGCAGAGCTGTTCTGTGTAGTGCTGTCTCTGGTCTGAAGCTAGTTTTTATAAGCACTTAGTTGAGGGGGGTTTGCATCTCAGATGTATGCAAACCTGCAACCCTTGACAAAAAATTTGGAGTGCCACTTGTGTGATGAAACTTTTTTCGCTTCTTTGTTAAAAAACAAAAAACAAAACAAAAAACAAAAAAAAAGCTAAGTTTATTGAAATGCAGTGAATATTTTATGGGATTACAAAACTTAATGTTCTATTTTATTTGTTCTTAAATAGGCAGAATGGCTCCAACATTGCAGCTATATGGGTTTGAACTCAAACAAGAGACTTGGAAACGGTTACAGGGCTGTGGTGATGAAGGACTGATGAAGGACTGTGGTGATGAAGGACTGATGAAGGACTGTGGTGATGAAGGGCTGTGGTGATGAAGAGCTGTGGTGATGAAGAGCTGTGGTGATGAAGGACTGATAGGCTGTACCTGGTTCTTGAGCTGGGCGATCTCCCTCTTGCTGGGTGCGTTGTTCTTGATGTGGTCCAACATGATCTGGGCGTCGGCCAGCAGAGCTTTGGTTCTCTTCAGGTCCTTCTTCAAGCGCTTCTCGGTCTCCAGGTCTCCTCCTCTCACCTGCACACAGGCCTGGTCATCTATCCGGTCTATACTCTACAGGACTCTGACCCCGACCCACAGCCGGCCGGACACATCTGACCTCCACACAGTGGACCTCGTAAGGCTCTGTGAGAAATGTGCTCAATCACACAGGAGGGATGCACATGGTTAACCGTTTAACCGTTAACCGATAACAGGAACTTTGACCTAGTAATACTATTGTTTTTTTTGTTTTTTTAAGCTGCAGCTGGAGCGGAGCTCTCCACAGAGCCGTGCGTCTTCCTGCACACTGGCATTATATTCCAGATATCAATGACGGCGCTGCAGACGACTCCTTCAGTCACTGATTAATTCCAGGTGCCTTCATGTTGTACAGTCGGGGAGGGTGTGTGTCTTTGTGCACATTGACGCATGTGGCACAAAACCGACGTTACATTGAATATTATGTTTTATCTCCAGACGCAGCGGGTCGTCCAGATTCACAGTGAAATGGTTCAGTGTGAAGCCGCAGCATCCAGATCAACATTACGCTTCATCAGAACTGTTTGCAAATCGGATTTCAGAAGCTAAAACTTTATTTTGGAAATTAATCAGAACACACAAAGAAAGCCGCAGGGCGCTCACTCTCGACATGATTTAAAAGGCAACAGGAGATGATTGAAGCCTACAGTGCTGTTAGTTATAACCAAATCTTGTATTTCAGATGAGAATTTGCTGTCATTATAAATCTGCAGTGAAGCACCGGACAGCGCCGAGTCAGTGACTCACTCGGAGCGCACATTTCCGTGTCGGAATAGCGGTATTTCGGAATGGTGATCTGTCTAAATGGTGGTACGTCGCAATGTCGGAGTGGCAGCATGGAACCACTCAACAGGGCGTTTAAAGGCTCGTCCTGCTTCCAATGTCCGCGACTGCTTTGGAGCCTCCGCTCCACCGACGCCAGGCGCTTTCTCCCGTGCTGCATTCTGGGCTCAGCTGAGCGTTCCATGCAGGCCACTGATCCACACATCCTCGAGAAGCTTTTCCGGCACTACAGACTGTTTATCTGCTCCTGTATTACAGATTATTTAAGGAAAATGAAGCACATAGTTTGTCAGTACGTTATCATTCGGTATTAAAGTTCATTTAGCTTTTTTTCCTGTTTCTGAGTGGTGGGGCGGCGCCCGAGCGATTAGTTACTTTCACTTCTGTCGGCAGACCTTCTCCTCCCTCCAGAAAGAGTCTGTTCTCTCCGTCCATGAGTTTTTCACTCTTTGGGTGTGTTTGAGTGGAGCCATCAGGCTGGAGCTCTGTCTACCGTCACTTTTACCGTTATGTTTAGTTTGCTGTGGCGCTCACAAAAACCGGCGCGACCTGCACGCAATGCAGTCATAAATTCTGGCTGCTGCGCGGACGTCCTCGGATCGGTCTGCGCGGACCCTCGTGGACAGGAATTTATGAAGATTTTTACGTCACGCGGACCAATGCGAAACGCACACCCACGCGGGCCTTAAATCTTATCGGTTAATGGTTATCAACCAGTTAAAGGCCATCGGTTATCGGTCATAAAAAATATTTAAAATGTGCATCCCTATTACACACAGATCCGAAGAACAAAACAAGAGCAACAGGACAGATTCAGAGCAAATGTGAAGACCGAAGAAAGTACAGCACAGAAAACTGCACATAAACATAATACTGCTGATCAACAATAATTTGTAGATTTATCGTCCGGCAAATTTTGTTAATGTGACAGGCGTCAACACGATCAAAACAGAGACAGTCATAAGCAAAACAAAGGTTTATAGGGACTGCATGTTTCAGATCATTGGATCAGTAGATCAGTCAGTAGATCATTAACTCAGTCAGCAGGTTGTGAAGCAGCAGCAGCAGGTCTGCAGGCGGAGGAAGCCTCACCTGGTCCTGAGCTGACACCAGTTTGGACTCCAGCTCCCTCTTCTCCTTCAGAACCTTCTGCTTCTCATCATACTCCTCCTCCAGCTGGACCTCCATTTGTTTCAGCTGCACACACACACACACACAGGTTACACCACATGACAGTTGGCTATGCGGCTGCAGTGTTGACCGGTTCAGCCTCCAGCTGGAGTCTGCTGTCCTCTCCGCTGTGCTGCTAACGCCTCTGAAATGTCTCGCTTGTCTTGGGAAAGCAGCTGGAAGCAGTTAATTAAATCTCAGAGGTTGTTATCTCCTCGGAGCATGAATGCTAACAGTGTGCAGCCGGAGGCTGAAGCTGCTGACGGCTCCTGGGAGCAGGCCTATCAGCTGCTGGAAGGACATCTCTGACCTCTTCAGACCAAAAACAACACAAACCTCATTACCGTCTGTCCTCAGCCCGTTCAACACACACCAGACTGAGGGACTTCACCAGCTTAGTCTCAACTAAGTAATGCATGGCTGATATCCACAGGCATGCACATTTCATCTCTTCATGCTGAGACTGATGTTCTGAACGCAGAGATCATAAATCCACCTCTGTGTGGAGATAAACGCCCTCTGACAGACTCTGGACCACAACCTGGAGCCACATGTGTGAATCAGAGATGAACTCATGTCAGGATTTCTGAATGGTTCCAGTGGTACAGGACGCCCAGCTCGGCACTGAGCAACAGTCCATGAGAGATCACTGCACACAGAAACCTCAAAAAAATCAGCATCTTAAATATTCCAGGCCTTTCCATGCAGCTTCCTGTCTCTTCTGTGGAGGAATGACTGTGTGGCTGAAAGAAGAACTGGAGAGACTAACCACGGTCCACCTCAGTCCACAAACACACAATCCTCAAGAAAGAATCACATGGAAACTGGTATACTAGGGCCGGCGTGTGTGTGTGTGTGTGTGTGTGTGTGTGTGTGTGTGTGTGTGTGTGTGTGTGTGTGTGTGTGTGTG